>NC_140425.1:35476178-35478678 GCF_965140295.1 Lepidochelys olivacea | reverse complement strand
TAACCCTAACCCTAACCCTAACCCTAACCCTAACCCTAACCCTAACCCTAACCCTAACCCTAACCCTAACCCTAACCCTAACCCTAACCCTAACCCTAACCCTAACCCTAACCCTAACCCTAACCCTAACCCTAACCCTAACCCTAACCCTAACCCTAACCCTAACCCTAACCCTAACCCTAACCCTAACCCTAACCCTAACCCTAACCCTAACCCTAACCCTAACCCTAACCCTAACCCTAACCCTAACCCTAACCCTAACCCTAACCCTAACCCTAACCCTAACCCTAACCCTAACCCTAACCCTAACCCTATACCCTAACCCTAACCCTAACCCTAACCCTAACCCTAACCCTAACCCTAACCCTAACCCTAACCCTAACCCTAACCCTAACCCTAACCCTAACCCTAACCCTAACCCTAACCCTAACCCTAACCCTAACCCTAACCCTAACCCTAACCCTAACCCTAACCCTAACCCTAACCCTAACCCTAACCCTAACCCTAACCCTAACCCTAACCCTAACCCTAACCCTAACCCTAACCCTAACCCTAACCCTAACCCTAACCCTAACCCTAACCCTAACCCTAACCCTAACCCTAACCCTAACCCTAACCCTAACCCTAACCCTAACCCTAACCCTAACCCTAACCCTAACCCTAACCCTAACCCTAACCCTAACCCTAACCCTAACCCTAACCCTAACCCTAACCCTAACCCTAACCCTAACCCTAACCCTAACCCTAACCCTAACCCTAACCCTAACCCTAACCCTAACCCTAACCCTAACCCTAACCCTAACCCTAACCCTAACCCTAACCCTAACCCTAACCCTAACCCTAACCCTAACCCTAACCCTAACCCTAACCCTAACCCTAACCCTAACCCTAACCCTAACCCTAACCCTAACCCTAACCCTAACCCTAACCCTAACCCTAACCCTAACCCTAACCCTAACCCTAACCCTAACCCTAACCCTAACCCTAACCCTAACCCTAACCCTAACCCTAACCCTAACCCTAACCCTAACCCTAACCCTAACCCTAACCCTAACCCTAACCCTAACCCTAACCCTAACCCTAACCCTAACCCTAACCCTAACCCTAACCCTAACCCTAACCCTAACCCTAACCCTAACCCTAACCCTAACCCTAACCCTAACCCTAACCCTAACCCTAACCCTAACCCTAACCCTAACCCTAACCCTAACCCTAACCCTAACCCTAACCCTAACCCTAACCCTAACCCTAACCCTAACCCTAACCCTAACCCTAACCCTAACCCTAACCCTAACCCTAACCCTAACCCTAACCCTAACCCTAACCCTAACCCTAACCCTAACCCTAACCCTAACCCTAACCCTAACCCTAACCCTAACCCTAACCCTAACCCTAACCCTAACCCTAACCCTAACCCTAACCCTAACCCTAACCCTAACCCTAACCCTAACCCTAACCCTAACCCTAACCCTAACCCTAACCCTAACCCTAACCCTAACCCTAACCCTAACCCTAACCCTAACCCTAACCCTAACCCTAACCCTAACCCTAACCCTAACCCTAACCCTAACCCTAACCCTAACCCTAACCCTAACCCTAACCCTAACCCTAACCCTAACCCTAACCCTAACCCTAACCCTAACCCTAACCCTAACCCTAACCCTAACCCTAACCCTAACCCTAACCCTAACCCTAACCCTAACCCTAACCCTAACCCTAACCCTAACCCTAACCCTAACCCTAACCCTAACCCTAACCCTAACCCTAACCCTAACCCTAACCCTAACCCTAACCCTAACCCTAACCCTAACCCTAACCCTAACCCTAACCCTAACCCTAACCCTAACCCTAACCCTAACCCTAACCCTAACCCTAACCCTAACCCTAACCCTAACCCTAACCCTAACCCTAACCCTAACCCTAACCCTAACCCTAACCCTAACCCTAACCCTAACCCTAACCCTAACCCTAACCCTAACCCTAACCCTAACCCTAACCCTAACCCTAACCCTAACCCTAACCCTAACCCTAACCCTAACCCTAACCCTAACCCTAACCCTAACCCTAACCCTAACCCTAACCCTAACCCTAACCCTAACCCTAACCCTAACCCTAACCCTAACCCTAACCCTAACCCTAACCCTAACCCTAACCCTAACCCTAACCCTAACCCTAACCCTAACCCTAACCCTAACCCTAACCCTAACCCTAACCCTAACCCTAACCCTAACCCTAACCCTAACCCTAACCCTAACCCTAACCCTAACCCTAACCCTAACCCTAACCCTAACCCTAACCCTAACCCTAACCCTAACCCTAACCCTAACCCTAACCCTAACCCTAACCCTAACCCTAACCCTAACCCTAACCCTAACCCTAACCCTAACCCTAACCCTAACCCTAACCCTAACCCTAACCCTAACCCTAACCCTAACCCTAACCCTAACCCTAACCCTAACCCTAACCCTAACCCTAACCCTAACCCTAACCCTAACCCTAA